>NC_057795.1:352874589-352884775 GCF_018294505.1 Triticum aestivum | reverse complement strand
CCCAAGGGAAAAGGTAGGTGGTGGTGAGGCAAATGGTAAAACCAAGGCTGGGCCTTGCTGGAGGAGTTTTATTCAAAGCGAACTGTCAAGGGGGTCCCATAAATCACCCGACCGCGTAAGGAACGCAAAATCCGGGAACATAACACCGGTATGACGGAAACTAGGGCGGCAAGAGTGGAACAAAACACTAGGCAAAACGCCAAGCCTTCCACCCTTTACCAAATATATAGATGCATTAAATAATATAAGAGATATTGTGATATCCCAACCAAACTCTTGTTCACCATGGAGAAATCTTCAACTTCACCTGCAACTAGCAACGCTATAAGAGGGCTGAGCAAAGCGGTAACATAGACACACAACGGTTTGCATAGGTAATGTGTCAAAGGTTATAGGTTCATGACAACAAGGGATGGCTCGACAAACAGAGGATAGGTAGCGCAGCAAAGCGATAGAACGAAGCAACTAGCATAGCAATGATAGTAGTGAGATCCAGGGTAGCGGTCATCTTGCCTGAAATCCCGCAAGGAAGAAGAACGAATCCATGAAGAAGACGAACGGATGAAGCCGAACCAAGCGGAGACGAACGAATCCTCACGATCGCAACGAAATAGGAACTAACAAGAAGAAGCACACAACATAGGTAAACACACCACAAGAACAAGGCATGATGCACACACGAGCATGACGCATGACACGGCTACATGAAGCTACTCATGGCAAGAGATGATGCAAACAAGAGCAACACATCGAGGCAAGTTTAAATGAGGCCGGGAACAACATATAACAATTCCGGTAAGTCCTCATATGCATATCTCGAAGTTGGTCCAGATCTGAATAAACCTTATGTTCAAGTTGTTAAACATCAAGTTAAGATGCACAAAGATGATCTACACGAGATTCTAGTCAAGTTACATATAAAGTTCATTTAGTTCGGAGCTACGGCCTAGAAGATATGAGCAAAACAAGTCAAACATGGCATTGATGCGAAATGCACTCAAACATCAAGCAAACACCTCAAAACAAGGATGCAACATGATAATATGAAAACTACATGCAAAATCAAGCATGTTTCATATAGAGCACACCCAAAACGGAGCAACGGTTCAACACATGCACACTATACAAGTTTAAAGGACAAGCTGTCCAAAACAGCGACTAGGCATATTGCAAGCATCAAAACAATATACTACAGCACCCCAACATGAGAAAAAAAAGGCATGGACATGATGTACAGGTAAAGCATAACAAAACATGAACACTGAGCTATCTCCAGAAATCACTAGAACATACTCAAACACACGTGGTAAGATTGCAAGTTATTACAATTTCAGACTTTGCAGAAAATAACAGCACAATGCAATGTTTAGAGCTATCAAACAACATGTTACAGGAACTTATCATGGCAAACAAAGGCATGGCATGAATCTACTAAATGCATAGAAAAAGAGTCCCTTAGTGACCATGAGCCAAAAAGGATCAGAAAACATAATGGCACCCACGTAAACATAGCAAGTTATTAAACAGGTTCAAACATGGCAGGAACATAATTATGAAGGCATGTAGATGAGCTTGTACAACTCTACAGAGCAAAACATGGCATGGCAAGGCACCCAACAGTAATAAGGCATGTTTGTGAAGCTAAGCATGGCAAGAGCAAGGTCATAGGGTGCATGGATCACTAGGAAAACACATGGAAACAACTGAACTTAATGTAAACAGGCTGACAGCAACATTTTCAAGCAACTTTGGAGCAAGATAAGAACAAGCTACAGCAACCTATAAATGCAACCAAGGGCATGGATGGATAGTGGAAGACATGTAATTCAAAACATGTTTATAGAACATCTCCATATTATGCATAGAATGATTAGTAGAAGCATGTTTACATGGCATCAAAATTACAGCAGAACAGGGACTAAAATCAGCGTTAACACGATGCCTAGTTTGCATGCTTGTGCTAGTCACCACATTGATCACAAAAATACATGGCATACACCACTGTAAATATGGCATGGCATAGTTCAAAACACATTTAGACATCAACCTCATAGGATGCACACATCAATCATGGCAAAAATGACAAAACAGCTCGTTCTGTTAACAGACAGCAGAAAACAATATGAAGCACTCTTACGACGATGATTCAGGCATCAAGATGACCTCAAATGAATATGATGCAATGGAATGAAATGATGTACTCGTCGAGTTGAACAATTTGACATATTACACGCACGAAATGGAGCTACGAATGCAGAGTTACGGCAGGTCAAACAGGGCATGAAATTTACTGAATCTGGGGACTTAGCAGTTCTTTCACCTCGCGAAAAAAACTGTCACGTCGGGGTTGTCTCCTTCTCTCGTACAGAACTGCCATGGCGGAAGTCAACGCTGGCGGTGAGGGGGCGTGGGACTCCGGTGGGCATCGGGAAGGCCGGGAATCAGTGGATCCGAGCATGGGGAATCCATTCCCGGCGACAAGGCGGCTTGGGCCGGCATGAACGCATAGATCGGGGCGCCATGGCCGGCGGCGCCATGGAGTTCTCTGCACAGCCATGGGAGAGAGATATGAGTACGGGGGAGAGGAAGGAGAGGGAAAGGGGCGGCAGATCAGGGCTCGGGTGACCTGGACGCTGCTCCGGCGACCTCCTGTGGCCGCGCGTCGGCGGTGGCGGGTGGGAGACGAGGAGGAGCTGCGGGATCGGGCTCCTGCCCCGATCGAGAGCGGAGAGGCGCGGGGCGCGCGATGGTTGGGCCTGGGGTGGCCTGGGATGGGCTTCCCGTGGGCCTGCAGGGCCGCGCGGTGGAGGAGGGAGGCTGGGGGCGAGGTGGCGCGCGCCGGTTGGCTGCGGGCACGGCAGCGATGATGTGGCGCTCCACGATTGGCCGGGGCGACGTGGCTGGGCAGTGGTGGACGTGTCCGGCCGCTGGGCGGACATGTCCGGCGGCGCGAGGAGGGAGAGGGCTAGGGTTCATCTGCGAATTCATTCGGGAATTTTCGGGGAAGAGGGCAATATATAGATAGAGGGAGCTAGGAGAGTCCAAATGAGGAGCGGTTTTCGCCCACACGATCGTGATCAAACGACCGAGAGCATGGAGGGGAGTTAGATGGGTTTTGGGCCACGTTGGAAGGGGTGTTGGGCTGCAAAGAGAGAGGGGCTTTACGGTTACCCGGTTAACCGTTGGAGTACCAAACGACCTCCAAATGGCACGAAACTTGACAGGCGGTCTACCGGTGCTATACCAAGGCCACTTGGCAAGGCTCGGTCCATTCCGAGAAAGTTTAATACCTGCACACGAAAAGAGAGAAGAGGGGGACGCCGGAGGGCATATGAGTGCCGGATCGTGAAACGGACAACGGGGAAAATGCTCGGATACAAGAAACAAACACGCATGCAAAATGAAATGCACATGATGACATGATAAAATGCAACACGCAAGCAAATGACATGGCAACGACATGGCAACAACAGCGAATAACTAGCAGACACCTGGCGCATCGGATCCGGGGCGTTACAACACTCCACCACTACGAGAGGATCTCGTCCCGAGATCTAGGATGGCACCGGAGGGAAAACGGAAGAGGAAGAGAAGAGGTAAAACTAAGTTGCTTCTTCGACCAATGAGTGAAACCACGAACCTTGAGAGGTTGAGCAAAATGAAAGAAAGAAAACAACGAAGATGAACAAAGTTGAAAACACTCCGTTAGAAAAGAGGAACAAGGAACATTACGAGAACTTGAAGGTTGCAAAGACATGAATCAAGAGTTTAATGGACAAGATAGAATTCGAAACCACTCCGGTTAAAACAAGATGATAGAGGAAGAATTCGGGCAGCACTCCGGTTGAACATGAAAGGAATAGGACATGAACTTGAGGGGAAGGGATGATACTTGATGAAGACATGACACAAAACCTCCGGAAAGAATTGAAAGAGTATTCAATGAAAAGAATTTAGAAGGATAGAATAGAGTTGTTGAGAAAATCAACAACGAAAGAATAAGCTTGTCGTGGACTTATGGATAACATCTCAGAAATTAATGAGGTGATCACCGACCACAAGCGGGAAAGATTAAATAACTGAGGAGAACGAAGAAATGCAAAACTCCACTTCAAAATAATAGGGAGAATTAATTGCTCGTCGAAAGGCAAGAAGGAAAATAGTTGAACTCCACCGACAAGAATCTTGATGAACTCTTGAACAATGAATTAAATCATGAAGAACCACCATGAAGAACTCCGTTGACAAAAGGATGATGAGATAGAATGAAAGGATGAAAGAATAAGATGAGCCTTGCGATGATTTAGATGGAGGTTCCGACAAAATAGACGAGGAAATTAGAACTCCGGAAAGAAATGATGAAAACAATTGGAACTAGAATTTATTCACCAAGAACAAACTCCGAAGGAAGGGATTATTCACTGGATGAAATAAGAATAAGATTTATTGTATGCTTATCCTTCATCAAATTAAATTGATGACAAGCAATGGATTTTTGCATATTACTTATTCTCCTAGGAAGAATTAAAAGAGATATGGCGCAAACTTGAGAAGGTATTCATGAATCACCGGTAGAATTGAAAAGAACGAATGAATTAATATGATAACAAGAGAAGATGAATCTTGAATGGACCACCGTACGAATTGAAAACGAACGAAGTAAAGGGGTGAATCACCGGTAAGAATTAGAGAACGAATGAAGATACTTGAGGGAATTTAGATACATGAGAACGAAGAGATCACGAGCTGATTAGAGAATACTTGAGCAATGCACCGGTAAGATTTGGATAACGAGAGCTGAAGGTTGAGAATGAGGAATTATGACATGATGGCCTTCGGAGGAAAGAAATGGAAACAACTCACGAAATGCTCTGGATGGGTGAAAAGAATTCTCACAATCAAAACAATTATGAGAGGATGGCATCAAGCTAGAACCATGAATCTTGAAGAGAATGGAGCAAGATTTAGAGGAAAAACTCTTCTTCGATCTTCAAATGACGACGAGAAACACCACCAAAATACTGAGATACTTCGGGAGAATGAAAAGCGAAGAGGTTGAACCAACAATGAAAATGATTTGAAATTGATCTTGGAAAAGGCATGTGACTGATGAAATCCATTCTTACGTCACACTTGAAAAGAATTGAGAATAACTCCGGGGGAATTAGAAGAGTCAGGTAAGATCCTGGGAAAAGACATGTGGGTTAGGGCCCACTAAAAGATACGCCGTTGAACAATTGATTGAAAGGGGGGAATTGCACCGGTTGAATTAAATGGCTTGAATGAGATAACAACCTCGAAATATCTTGAACAGATTGAGAATGGAAACACAAGTCTTCTGAGATATCTTGAGCACTCCGGATAAGAATAGAGAGAGGTGAACAATTAAGAGGTGCACCGACATGAGAAAAGCATTTGACACGAGGAAAGGAATATGATCAACACCGAAAGCTTGAATTAAATCCATCGGAGAGGAATACGAGAATGAAGATTAATGAACTTGAAGCTATTGAGCATCTCCATGGGAAATCACCGGATAAGAACATCGAAAGAAAAGAATGAAGAGACTTCTCTCAAATAAAAGGATACATGATTAAGAAATCTGAGTCCTTGAAGAAAAAGGGTGGGAGGGCGGGAAAACAAAGACAACTTGGGACGGATGAAACAAACACCGTTGAGAAAATTGATCTTGCAAATATTGAAATGATTGGATCCACTTGACGAGAAACACACCGGTTGGAAAAGAGTTGACATGACAATCTCGATGATCAAAAGGATTAGCACTCCCATAGAAATATGAGAACACCATTTGAAAGGTATGGATTCAACATTTGACAATGAAGCAACTCGAATACCACAAATAAAACAAAACAAAGGATTGGCTTGCAGAAATAAGCCGGAAACAAACATATGATAGATCCCATATCGTATCATGTGTCTGTTTGAAATATAAAACTAGAGCTACTTGAATTCCCACCTATAAAACTCCCGAAACTTTCTGGTTATGCAATCAGGTGTTGGGGATACAGGGGAAGCAATATATCTCACCCAAACTAACAATACCGACATCTAGCTGTATCCATCCGTCAACACATAACCAAGAAACCTTCGGAAATCGTGTACCTCAACCTTCGAAAAGCATCCGTTATACGAGTTATGGCAATACTCCCGAGCTCGCCCCAGTACTGGGTTATTGGGGTTATCTCACCAATAACTGCATAAAAGAGATTTTCGATGTCGGCAAAACTCAGGTATTCCAGAACTGCAACGATAAAATTGTGACGACAACACCTCAGAGCTCACCTCCCCGGGTCAAAGCCACATAAATAGACAGGAGGCACCAAGTACAATGTTCTCGTCACAAAACCATCGAAACGATTCCAAGATACCCACGTGATCCTAAAAAAAATTGAGTGAAATTTGAGGAGAGAAAAGTCAAAACATCTACGTCAGGAGACCTCACCAGAGCGACGAAGGGACTGAGGAGTAAAAAGAATCCTACTCTCCGATATATATAATCCTAAGACTCAAAATAGTTTTTCTTCTAGACTCAACAACGGCCAACAATCAAGGGGGCTCCTAGGGTCGGTCGAGGCTCTGATACCAACTTGTCACGCCCAATATGCGACCCTATCCAAAAGGAACTCGAAGGTCCCACCAAGGATAGACCCGCATATTGAAACGCTTTTGCAAGGTGGATATCATTACATCAACATTACATAATAGATGGGGATACATACATAAGGCATACAATGCCACATGAATACAACATCACAATACATCAGAGCATCATCCGACTACGGATGAAACAGAAACAGAAACTCAAATGACATCCACCCTGCTAGCCCAGGCTGCTGACCTGGAACCTATCCCCCGATCAAAGAAGAAGCAGAAGAAGAACTCAACGCAAGCAAGCATCGCTCTCGCGTCATGATCATCGCATGAACCTGTACCTGCAACTGTTGTTGTAGTAATCTGTGAGCCACGAGGACTCAGCAATCCCATTACCATGGGTATCAAGACTAGCAAAGCTTAAATAGGAAAGGAAGGGGTAAAGTGGTGAGGCTGCAGCAGCGACTAAGCATATATGGTGGCTAACATACGCAAATAAGAGTGAGAAGAGAGCAAAAGGAACGGTCGTGAACTAGCAATGATCAAGAAGTGATCCTGAACTCCTACTTACGTCAAACATAACCCAGAAACCGTGTTCACTTCCCGGACTCCGCCGAGAAGAGACCATCACGGCTACACACGCGGTTGATGCATTTTAATTCGGATCTGGTGTCAAGTTGTCTACAACCGGACATTAACAAATTCCCATCTGCCTATAACCGCAGGCACGGCTTTCGAAAGATTATACCCTGTAGGGGTGTCCCAACTTAGCCCATGACAAGCTCTCGCGATCAACGAAGGAATAGACCTTCTCCCAGGAAGACCCGATCAGACTCGGAATCCCGGTTTACAAGACTTTTCAACAATGGTAAAACAAGACCAGCAAAACCGCTCGATGCGCCGACATCCTGATAGGAGCTGCACATATCTCGTTCTCAGGGCAACACCGGATGAGCAGTCCGTACAACTAAAACCAGCCCTCGAGTTTCCTTGAGGTGGCGCTGCAAAGGGCTCTAGTTCGGACCAACACTTAGACAAGCACTGGCCCGGGGGGGCTAAAATAAAGATGACCCTTGGGTTGGCCGACCCAAGGGAAAAGGTAGGTGGTGGTGAGGCAAATGGTAAAACCAAGGCTGGGCCTTGCTGGAGGAGTTTTACTCAAAGCGAACTGTCAAGGGGGTCCCATAAATCACCCGACCGCGTAAGGAACGCAAAATCCGGCAACATAACACCGATATGACGGAAACTAGGGCGGCAAGAGTGGAACAAAACACTAGGCAAAAGGTCGAGCCTTCCATCCTTTACCAAATATATAGATGCATTAAATAATATAAGAGATATTGTGATATCCCAACCAAACTCCTGTTCACCATGGAGAAATCTTCAACTTCACCTGCAACTAGCAACGCTATAAGAGGGCTGAGCAAAGCGGTAACATAGCCACACAACGGTTTGCATAGGTAATGTGTCAAAGGTTAGAGGTTCATGGCAACAAGGGATGGCTCGACAAACAGAGGATAGGTAGCGCAGCAAAGCAATAGAACGAAGCAACTAGCATAACAATGATAGTAGTGAGATCCAGGGTAGCGGTCATCTTGCCTGAAATCCCGCAAGGAAGAAGAACGAATCCATGAAGAAGATGAACGGATGAAGCCGAACCAAGCAGAGACGAACGAATCCTCACGATCGCAACAAAATAGGAACTAACAAGAAGAAGCACACAACATAGGTAAACACACCACACGAACAAGGCATGATGCACACACGAGCATGACGCATGACACGGCTACATGAAGCTACTCATGGCAAGAGATGATGCAAACAAGAGCAACACATCGAGGCAAGTTTAAATGAGGCCGGGAGCAACATATAACAATTCCGGTAAGTCCTCATATGCATATCTCGAAGTTGGTCCAGATCTGAATAAACCTTATGTTCAAGTTGTTAAGCATCAAGTTAAGATGCACAAAGATGATCTACACGAGATTCTAGTCAAGTTACATATAAAGTTCATTTAGTTCGGAGCTACGGCCTAGAAGATATGAGCAAAACAAGTCAAACATGGCATTGATGCGAAATGCACTCAAACATCAAGCAAACACCTCAAAACAAGGATGCAACATGATAATATGAAAACTACATGCAAAATCAAGCAAGTTTCATATAGAGCACACCCAAAACGGAGCAACGGTTCAACACATGCACACTATACAAGTTTAAAGGACAAGCTGTCCAAAACAGCGACTAGGCATATTGCAAGCATCAAAACAATATACTACAGCACCCCAACATGAGAAAAAAAGGCATGGACATGATGTACAGGTAAAGCATAACAAAACATGAACACTGAGATATCTCCAGAAATCACTAGAACATACTCAAACACACGTGGTAAGATTGCAAGTTATTATAATTTCAGACTTTGCAGAAAATAACAGCACAATGCAATGTTTAGAGCTATCAAACAACATGTTACAGGAACTTATCATGGCAAACAAAGGCATGGCATGAATCTACTAAATGCATAGAAAAAGAGTCCCTTAGTGACCATGAGCCAAAAAGGATCAGAAAACATAATGGCACCCACGTAAACATAGCAAGTTATTAAACAGATTGAAACATGGCAGGAACATAATTATGAAGGCATGTAGATGAGCTTGTACAACTCTACAGAGCAAAACATGGCATGGCAAGGCACCCAACAGTAAGAAGGCATGTTTGTGAAGCTAAGCATGGCAAGAGCAAGGTCATAGGGTGCATGGATCACTAGGAAAACACATGGAAACAACTGAACTTAATGTAAACAGGCTGACAGCAATATTTTCAAGCAACTTTGGAGCAAGATAAGAACAAGCTACAGCAACCTATAAATTCAACCAAGGGCATGGATGGATAGAGGAAGACATGTAATTCAAAACATGTTTATAGAATATCTCCATATTATGCATAGAATGATTAGTAGAAGCATGTTTACATGGCATCAAAATTACAGCAGAACAGGGACTAAAATCAGCGTTAACACGATGCCTAGTTTGCATGCTTGTGCTAGTCACCACATTGATCACAAAAATACATGGCATACACCACTATAAAGATGGCATGGCATAGTTCAAAACACATTTAGACATCAACCTCATAGGATGCACACATCAATCATGGCAAAAATGACAAAAGAGCTCGTTCTGTTAACAGACAGCAGAAAACAATATGAAGCACTCTTACGACGATGATTCAGGCATCAAGATGACCTCAAATGAATATGACGCAATGGAATGAAATGATTTACTCATCAAGGCGAACAATTTGACATATTACACGCACGAAACGGAGTTACGGATGCAGAGTTACGGCAGGTCAAACAGGGCACGAAATTTACTGAATCTGGGGACTTGGCAGTTTTGGAGGGGGGGGGAGTCAACCTTCGGGATTTCGGATCCAGATCCGCACGGACTTCGAGGTTGGCCGGAGATCATCGTCGGAGTCGAGGAAGGAGGCGGCCGGAGGGAGCGGAGGAGACCGGGGCGGCGCCGGTGGCCGGATCCGGCGAGGGAGGCCGGCCGGAGGCGTGGCACTC